>NW_028241035.1:0-37459 GCF_964263255.1 Lissotriton vulgaris | reverse complement strand
AGTGGTATTAGACATATATATATATATATATATATATATATATATATATATATATATATATATATATATATATATATATATATATATATATATATATATATGTATATGTATATATATATATATATATATGTATATATATATATATATATATATATATATATATATATATATATATATATATATATATATATATATATATATATTCACTGAAAAAACCATAGGTTATAGTGGATATATAGTTAGGAATTTGCATTTACAAAACCTTGAAAATTCAATGAAAAAACCATTGGTTTTAGGCCATATATAGTTAGGGATTTGCATTTACAAAACCTTATTTTACTCGCATAAAACCATTGAAATTCCATATATAGTTAGATGCGCTAACTATATATCGCGCACCCGCAATCCACTGCTGATGATGTCACATATTACATCATTCATGACATGGTCAGTGACATCACTGATGACATCACTGATGACAACATCCAGTGACTGTATGTTTCTGTAAAGTTAAAATATGTCTTACATATTGAAGAATGAGTGGATTAATAAATGTCTGGATGAAGGATTTAGTAGGTGCATGACTGATTGTATGAGGGAGTGATTAAATGTGTCTCACTGAGTGCATGGATTAGTGATTAAACTGTATTAATTTGTGCATCATTATATCTGTTGTTCTGTAAACTGCTGCATGTGTTGATCAGTAGCTATATGAATAACTATATGGGTTATTGATTGGTTGCTCAAGTATTTGTATGGGAGACTGAGTATGTGTGTGGGTGGCTGGGAGGTGTGTGACTCTGTGCATAAATGTGTAAGCAGTTGATTCACTAGGTGTATGAGTTCAAGAGTGCATGTGGAAACAGCTATATGGGCGGTTGACTGTGTGCATGAGTGTATTGGTGAGTAAATGGATATCTCAGTGCTACATGTCAAAGTAAGTACATATGTAAAACACAGTACATGTCAGAGTTAACATATATAAATAACTGTGCATAAGAGCCAGTGAATGTGTGAGTGGCTGTATGGGTCATTGTGAACATGTATCAAGGATTGTATAAGAGAGTAAATGTGTGTTAGAATATGTTTCAATAAGTAAGGTGTGTATAACTGTATAGTTGAGGAATTGGAGGTGTGTTTGATTCTTTGCATGACTGTCTAGGTGTATGAGTAACTCCATGGATGAGTGACAGTCTGTGAGTGTCTGTTTTCACTGAGTGTATCTAAGGATATATCAGAGTCTGTAGAGGTTCATCGTATTAACACATGAATGATGTCATCTGTGATGTTGTCAGTGATGTCATTTGAGTTGTCATCAGTGATGTCATTTGAGATGTCATCAGTGATGTCATTTGAGTTGTCATCAGTGATGTCATCAGTGATGTCACTGACCATGTCATGAATGATGTAATATGTGACATCATCAGCAGTGGATTGCGGGTGCGCGATATATAGTTAGCGCATCTAACTATATATGGAATTTCAATGGTTTTATGCGAGTAAAATAAGGTTTTGTAAATGCAAATCCCTAACTATATATGGCCTAAAACCAATGGTTTTTTCATTGAATTTTCAAAGTTTTGTAAATGCAAATTCCTAACTATATATCCACTATAACCTATGGTTTTTTCAGTGAATTTCAATGGTTTTTTAATAGCAAATATGAAAAGCTTTAAAATGTCAAGTACGCGATAGATAAAAACTTTTTCGTGTTAATGCACGCTGATGTGCTTTGAACGCTGCCCCCCTCCCCTCTTTTCTCTTAGTAGTACTCTCTTTTTGCAGATACTGAAGAGTAGTTAACGCAGGCCTTTACCCCCGTTGTAATCCGTCCTGCCTGCTTGTCTCTCCATTTGATTGATTATTATCCAAGCATTTACTGTTTTACAATTGATTCTCTTTGGTTCATTCTCTATTTACAAACAAGCACAATGTCGCAATACTCTGTTTAGTCTTTGCAGATCGGGAAAAATCGTGTAAAAAAATAAAAGTAATCGAGCAAAATCAGTACGCCACTAATTGGATCTTTTTTTGACCTCGCTAAAATAGAAATATTATAAACAACCCTTCATGAGAAATACGAAAATAGTGAGATGAACTGAGCTCCACACCATGAGGGCTGCAAGACAGCTCGGCTCCATCACCCATCCCGCCCAAAATAACGACAAACCCTATGCAAATATTAAAAATATAGACAACACACCAGCAAAGAAACAGGGTAAAACATTTTATTAAAAAACTATTTACATGACGTTGGTTTATAAGATGATGTCAGTAGTGGACCGATGTGTGAATAGGTCGGAAGCAGCACAAGGCTCCAAGATCCGGATGTCAAGCTCCTGGATGTTGGGTGCCATAGTTCAGAGTTCTGAGTTTGAGCCTTTTTCAATGCCTGTGCTTTGTTGTTTCCCCTCCATCAAAAACAAAAAAAATATATAAAACTGTGCAAAAATACAAAAAATACAAAAAATGTTTACAAAAGCAGTGCTTGTAAGACTGTCTGAAGCTTATTTCCACCTACTGCAGCTTCACTATTCTCAAAGTAAGTGAGGGTCGTTTGTGGACCTGACTGCATTTGAAAACAATGTTATATGGTACCTCCCTAAACCGCTTGACGGAGGCCCCCGAGGGACGGTGTGATGGCACGGACTCGGAGAAGACGCTTGGCTCCGACACCCTCCCCAAGTCTTATAGCACTGGTATAGCCTGGGATCGCCCCCGACATAGGCGGCCGGCTCCCGGGGTCCGGCGGAACTTTTTGCCTTTTGATGACTCTTCAATTCTGGACCTTGTCCCACAATCCGTTTGACCTGAAGACACGCTGTAGTGGGGCGCCCCTTTACCGTTTCAGTTGCCATTCCGCCCGCTTTTGCTACACTGTGCCTCTTCCGCCATTCAGCTGTTTACCGCCCGCTCTTGCGACTACAGCGTCTCGCTCATCATGTAGTTGAGTTGCTCCCGCTCTTGCGGTGCAGCGATAGGCGGCTGCCACAGGACTCTCAAAATGGCGGCCGGCTCTTCGGTTTTGGGCCTGGTCCACTATAATGGCCCTGGGACACCTTTGAACTCGGACGCTTCCCTGATAGGGCTTGGGTCCCATTCTCGAAAGCGTCCCCTCAGCCGTGAAGATTCTACAAAAGTCTTGGGGGCCTCCGACTCCAGCAGGCTTCTGGTGGGGAGCGGCTGCCATGTCTGCTCGTGGAATGGCCACGACGGAGCTACGAGATGGAAGTGCTCTCATGCTGACGCCAGCTTTAGTCTGAAACATCCAGAAACACTGTAGACTACCAATTCGATCAGTTCCGGTAGCGCCCCAACATGACCCAGAAGAGAAGAACTTGCCCTCCCCTCTTTGACTGATGGTTCTTGTTGCCTGTCCCCTCTGTTGTCATTTAACAGAACTTTTTGGACTACTGAAAGGGGTTGTGTTCCGAACGCTGGTTGGTGGAGACATTTTGACTATATTCTTGACCTACGTTGTCGCGTAATGCGTTATATGACACGCCGCGTTAGCGCACCCGGAAGTGATCCGAGGCGCGGCGCGCAGCGCGTAACGTAAGCATAACAGGTCATGTGACTTGTTAATAAAACTTTTCATTGGTTCATTTTACTTTTGTTATTTTAATGATGAAAAGCTTGGTCATATGACCTAAAAATTACGCTTTTTATTGTTTTCAAACATTATTTTTTTAAAAACATATGTTATAATATTCCAGGCTAATGTACTTTCCCGGAAAATGTACAACTGTCCTGCAAGTAAAATATATTCCTTTTTCGAGAAAAAGGGCGTTTCTTCGTTCCATGACGGAGCCGTTGAGTAAAAGATACTCGGCCTGCTGTCTTAGTCGCCGATACGCCTGATTATCAGATTCTTATCGATCACTTTATGTTGCAGGAGTGGAAAACACAACTGCCCTTGACCATTTATCTTTACTGCGTTCCTACATATTATACCTTTTATCCGTCATGTAATTGGACTGCTTTATTTCACTTGCCTTTTACTGATTCGAAAACAGTGACTAAAAGTAAAAACTTTACCAATGTAAATACTACTACCGTGTTTTGTTTTAAAAACCTTTATTGTGAAAATGTCAGTATACAAATACGGGCCTATAACCACGTGGGCCGGCCACGGAGCAAACTGAAATCGTATATGATGAGGGGACATTTACACTGTAGAGGAACGTAACGAGCGGGCCATTAGGTTGCAAGATCTAAGGTGTCTAACAGTTGCGGAATCGGTGGACGTACATTTTGTAATTAAAATAAGACAGGGCCACTTACAATAACATTTTCTAGATATACATTTGCGGGCAAGGAGTTACGAGTCCCATTTATACCGGCGCCATTTTGGGCGAGTCCGGGCAGGTCCAAGATATAGTCAAAATGTCTCCACCAACCATCGGCCAGACCAGAACCCCTTTCGGCCCTTTATGCTACAAGATGGTGTCTTCCATTCAGAAAATATTGTTGGCAGCATTTTGAAAGGAAACAGAAACAGCCGTTCTCCTAGTGAGTTTCACATTGTTAAATTTAGGAAGAATGTTGAAGAGTAGTATGTGGAAAATCTGAAGCCATTTTTCTACAAACTCTCAATCAGACTTGGATGGAAAAAAAATCCTGAAGAATGTACAAACTGAAAACCAATTTTTGTCTGTATGCATCAACAGCAACGCTTGAGTCAGCTTTGTGTCAAGCCGCCATTTTCATTCAATCAATAGCGTCCCCCTGCACACATTCAGGGACCTGGTCGTGTCTTCAGATGAAACGGATTGTAGGAAAAGAAGCAGAAAGGAAAAGGCAAAACGTTCGGCCGGACCTCGGGAGCCGGCCGCCTATGTCATGTGCGACCTTTGGCCACACCAGGGCAATAGTGAAGCTGCAGCAGGTGCAAATAAGCTTCAGACAGTCTTACAAGCACTGCTCAGAACTCTCAACTATGGCACTCAACATCCAGGACTTGCCATTCGGATCTTGGCGCCTTGTGCTGGTTCCGATCTATTCACACATCGGTCCACTACTGACATCAACTCATAAGCCAACGGGGCACCCCACGCCGACTTTCGGCGCAGCATTGTAGGATGGCCACACCAGTGCGGCAACTTGCTGGACACCACCTTGGTGCCATCCGGATCTCGGCGCGTTCGAGTCACTGTACCGCAAGAGTGACCGCAACTCAGCTGGACACGCCGTCTTTCGGCGCAGCATTGTAGGATGGCCACACCAGTGCGGCAATTTGCTGGACACCACCTCGGTGCCATCCGGATCTCGGCGCGTTCGAGTCACTGTACCGCAAGAGTGACCGCAACTCAGCTGGACACGCCGTCTTTCGGCGCAGCATTGTAGGATGGCCACACCAGTGCGGCAATTTGCTGGACACCACCTCGGTGCCATCCGGATCTCGACGCGTTGTGCTGCCTTCGGCCTATTCGCACATCGGTCCGCTACTGACGCCGCCTCACGTGCCAATGGATTTTCTACGCTTTTTGTAGCCCTATGCCGCATAACAGGTCATGTGACTTGTTTATAAAACTTTTCATTGGTTCATTTTACTTTTGGTTTCCTAAAGATGGAAGGCTTGGTCATATGACCTAAAAATAACACTTTTCATTGGTTTAGAACATTTTTTTTTCCCAAACGATGAAAGCCCCACCTTGTTTCTGGATCATTCAGACTGAAGCTGGCGTCAGCATGAGAGCACCACCATCTCGTGGCTCCGTCCTGGTCATTCCGCGAGCAATCATGGCAGCCGCTCCCCACCGGAAGCCTGCGGGAGTCGGGGGCCCCCAAGACTTTTGTAGAATCTTCACGGCTGAGGGGACGCTTTTCGAGAATGGAGCCCAAGCCCTAGCAGGCAAGCGTCCGAGTTCCAAGGTGTCCCAGGGCCATTTCAGTGGACCAGGCCCAAAACCGAAGAGCCGTCCGCCATTTTAAGAGTCATGTTGCAGCCGCCTATCGCTGCACTGCAAGAGTGGGAGCAACTCAACAACATGGTGAGCGAGACGCTGTAGCCGCAAGAGCGGGCGCAACTCAGCTGGATGGCCGCCACCTGGGGAGGCCCGTTCACGCCGCCTCCCCCACACCCCCCACACCCCCGGGCCGCCGCACGCCAATTTTCGGAGCAGCATTGTAGGATACCAAAATCAGTGCGGCAGTTTACTGGACATCACCTAGGTGCCATCAACATCTCAGCGCGTTCTGCTGCCTTGGGACTATTCGCACAACAGACCGCTACTGACGAGGCCTCCCCCCGCACCACCCGGGACGCCCCACGCCAATTTTCGGAGCAGCATTGTAGGATCCCAAAACCAGTGCGGCACCCAGGCGACATCACCTGGGTGTCGTCCAGAACTCTGCACGTTGTGCTGCCTTGGGACTATTCGCACAAAAGACAGCTTCTGACCATTGTTGCTTTTTTGGGTGAAAAATGTTTAAATGTTTTTACAGTTTTTGTTCCGTTCATTATAGTTAAAAGTTAATAAAGTTTTATAATCTTACTTTGTTGGAGTGTTATCTATTTTTTTAAAAACGGGTGAATGGGGCCTTGAATCGGGTTATTGTCATGTGTGGGCTTTGGAAGTGTGCTGCTGCAGGATCGGACATTTCAAACTCAAATGCACGTTCTTTTTCTTACCTTTCCGAAGCATGGAGCGCAATAGCAGGCAGAGAAAGGGTGATGCACGTGTTGAACACTACCTGACCTGGCAAGTTGCTGGCAGTGCCCCCCCGCCCGCTCCGGAAAGAGGGCACACACACACCGCCGCCCCGAGTACTTCACAAATCTTTAAAAGACCATGCGCTTGTTCATGAGGCTTAAATGGTTTATCACCTCTTCTAGAACCCCTGCATCGACCCTCTGACGTTTCCTGGAAAAATTACCATGTAACACAATACCAAGCCCTGTCAGCTGAAACCCCCAAGGAATCGTGGGGCATATTATCAAGGGGGTTTATCTCCGCTTTTTTGGCTTTAAAAGCCATGAAAGCGGAGATAAAATTATCTCCCTATTACCAAGCTGTCGCTAACACCAGTTAGTGACAGCTAAAAGGAGATAGCGACCATCTTGGGCCCCGCTTTGCATGTCAGTGATACTTATCACTAATGACATGCAAAGTGGCGTGCCAAGATGTTAGCGACTGGAAACAGTCCCTAACATCGCTATCTCCTATTACCAACTTTTGGAGATATTCGCGCTAAGCGCGAATATCTCCAAAATCTAACACCTGCCCTGAGCAGTTCTTAGCCATGTTATCCAATGGGAGGTGGATAACATGGCTAAGAGCATTTGCTCGATAATACATGAATATCGCTGACTTTTCTGCGATAATAGCAAGGTTTATCTGCGATAAAAATCGCCGATGTGCGGCGATAATTTTTGTCTCTAAACAAGTTAGAGACAAAAATTATCGCTAGTTGTTCGTAATATGCCCCCGGGTTTTTGCTTGCAGAAATCGGGAGGCGGGAGACTAGCACTGAAATCAGTAGTCTCACGCCTGAATCGGGAGAGTTGGCATGTCTGAATTCTCTACAGCTGGGGCCATAAACTACATCCGCAGGGGTAGGTGATAGCCTGGGACCAGCCTGGCATCTAAAATGGCTACCGTGCACGACAAAATTGTGGCATTGGAAAAAAGGCAAGATGGCGCAGCCGCTGGAAGAGATGAATCAACATATATGAGCCTCCTCAGCCACCCTCAGGAAACATAGGGGATTAGGATACGTCTCCCGCACCCCCTTATACCTAGTAATTTAATTAACGAAGCACAAAATGGCGAATTCCTGTTTCGCTACCAGTTTGCGGCCCAGTTCGCGGCCCGTGAAGCGCTTCTACCGTGAAAAATCATTTTTTTTTTTATTTTCCCCACGGGACCCTTTAATAACCCCAACAACATTCCTAGGGGGTCAAGAGGGGGATACCTTGCCCCCTTTCATTAAATTCCCCCTTCGTTTTTCACCTCTTCTTCTCTCTCGATCCTACCGAGAGATAAGATGGCGGCCGCTCCGGACTGTCACGCAGCAAAAAAAAAAAAAGCTCACGCACAGCCGCTGGAAGAGATGTATCAACATATATGAGCCTCCTCAGCCACCCTCAGGAAACATAGGGGATTAGGATACGTCTCCCGCACCCCCTTATACCTAGTAATTTAATTAACGAAGCACAAAATGGCGAATTCCCGTTTCGCTACCAGTTTGCGGCCCAGTTCGCGGCCCGTGAAGCGCTTCTACCGTGAAAAATCATTTTTTTTTTTATTTTGCCCACGGAACCCTTTAATAACCCCAACAACATTCCTAGGGGGTCAAGAGGGGGATACCTTGCCCCCTTTCATTAAATTCCCCCTTCGTTTTTCACCTCTTCTTCTCTCTCGATCCTACCGAGAGACAAGATGGCGGCCGCTCCGGACTGTTTAGAATGTTGACAGACACCGGAGAGCCAATCAGCTTTCTGCACGCAAAGTTCCGTTTCGCGAAAAGTAAGCGAACCGGAGCGCAGCCTGGAGCGCTGTTACAGATATATATCTTGTTTTGAACGTTAATTTCTCAAAAACTACTGGAGCACATATATTGAGACCTAGCAAAGGCACATCGGGCTAACAGTCCCTACAATTTTGCCAAGTTTCGTGCAAATCCATTCAGCCGTTCGAGCTAAAAGTGAGTCCAACCGCCCTATGGAAAACTCAATGTTAAAAACGCGTTTTGGGACCCCCCTTTTTTCTCGGCCCCCCCTAGACGAAACCCCCCCAAATTTTCAGGGGCTGCTCAGAAACACAATGTGCCATTTTCCTGAAAATTTCAGCCGATTCCGTCCACAAACGCCAAAGTTATTAGACATAGAATTTTCAAAAGTTCCACAGACAAAAAATCCTAACTATATATACCTACTGGCGACACACCAGTAGGTAATATATATATATATATATATATATATATATATATATATATATATATATATATATTCACTGAAAAAAACATAGGTTTGAGACCATATATAGTTAGGAATTAGCATTTACAAAACCTTATTTTACTCACACAAAACCATTGAAATTCGCATATATAGTTAGTTGCACTAACTATATATCGCGCACCCGCAATCCACTGCTGATGATGTCACATATTACATCATTCATTACATGGTCAGTGACATCACTGATGACATCACTGATGACATCTCAAATGACATCACTGATGACATCACTGATGACATCTCAATTGACATCACTGATCACATCACTGATGACATCTCATTTGACATCAATAATCACGTCACTGATGATATAATTCATGTGATAATACAATGCACCTCCTCACACTCTAAAATAACCTCTGTTACACCCAGTGTTAAATACAGAGTATCATTTTTGGAACCATTGACACACCAATACCAGTTACTACATACGCACTAACTGATTCCTACGTCTACACACACATTCACTCATTCACCCATACAATCACTCATACATACAGTCACTCATTATTACAACACTATCATATGCACTCATAAACCTATGCAGACACTCACACACTGCCACTCATCCATAGAGTTACTCACACACCTAGTCAGTCCTGTAAAGAATTGTTAGACCTAGGGTATCCTAGACTACATAGGGTAGCCTGGCACAGTAGGGGGAACAGCTAAACTCCAAGGCGTTGGTTAAGTGCTTACAGGACCCACTCACAGTAACCCAATGATTGACCACTAAAAATAAAAGACGCTACACCAGTTTAGAAAAATACCAGTACCTTTTATAAAAATTCTCTTTGTTCTTTTCTTAGGCAAAATCAGTTTACAATTAGTTCAGCATAAGTTCATATAAGTTTCACAGTCTTCAATACTTTTCTCATTTCAGCAAGGCTAAATCACAGGTACATTTCATTTGAGGTAAATTACTTTCAGTTTCACAGTATACTTCTTCAATTAGTTATCACAGAAGGGAAAATTCACTCTACAGGTTCACTGTGCTACTTTACATAAACCTGGCATGTACATTACCCCTCTGCTCTCAGCTTCCAGTACAGCTCAACAGGTTTCTACCCCCAGCAGCGTTCCTCACAGATCATGCAACCAGCTAGATGGCTTAAAGAAGACGAGGTAAATTAATAATGCTTCCCTTTGTCTATTCTATGGCTACACCTTTCTTGTAGAAGAAATGCCTCCGAGTGAATAACTGTCTGGAAGGGTTTTAGAGATGGACCCCGTCCGCTACTGGCTCCCTGAGGCCCAACTTACAATACTCCTATGCCAGGCACAAGAACTTAGCGCTTCGTTTCCCTTCTCACTCCTTCCCCCGTGATTAACTTGAAGATAGCGGTTACTCTAAGGCTGGGAGGGTTGTTAACCAAGTTCCTTGAGTTCTTATTCCTAGATGGGATGTCAGTAGTCAGCTACCCTCTCCGCCGGTAATTCAGGGATCATTGAACTCCAACTGTGCCGCCTCCCGCTTCCCCACAGCGCTTCCCCGCTTACTTTGTCTGAAGGGCAATCCGGATTGAGTTGCCCTTGCGCTCGGTTGTCTTTTCCCAGCGCCGATGACGAGGCCTCTATGGAAGTCGGCGTCGGGGTGGGGAAACGGAAAAGGATTACTCCAGTCCGGGACGCTCCTCCGGCGAGACCGTGGCGGCGCTTCTGCCTCCTTCCGCGTTTCCGCAAGCCGAAGCTCCGCCTCGGGTGCACCTCCTCTGACGCGCCGGGTCCTTCCTTCAGTCAGGCTCCGCCTCAGACGCACCTCCTCTGACGCCGCCGGGTCAGCTGGGCTCTCTCACTTCCCTACCGATCTCGCTTCAGAGATCAACTTGGCGTCTCCTGCAGGTAGGATCAACCGCTGATTCTGCCGCTTTATTCCTCAGCGTGTGTAGCGAACTCGTGCACTGCAGTGGCGGCTAGTCTCATTCACCTGCCCTGCACACGGCCTACCAGGCGAGGCAGTCGGGTCACTCGAGAGCCTTAATTCATAAAGTCGCATAGATTGATGCTTTGCCACAGAGTCTCTGATCATTGTTAATGGATGACGTGACAGTGGGGTTTGGTCAGCCTGAAAGGGGGCACTTCCCAATAAAGCTACAGCCGGCCCCACAGGTCGATCGTGTCACTGCTGGTGCGCAATCCTCCTCCTCAAGTCGCCTCTCTCCTCACTGGTCACTCCTGAGACTGCACAAAATGGCTGCTGGTCACTGGCCTTTTATAGGGTGGCCTGAGACCTCTGGAAGTTACTAGATGTTTCTGGAACCTTCCTCATGTTAGCCTATGGGTCTGTCCTCCTGGGATGTCCGTTATGGCAGTTGGTGGACACCATTTTAGGTTCATGGGTGTCCCTAGATTTTCCAGGAGCTTAACTAGGCCTCACAGAGTATGAGGGGAAAATGGCGTCATAGTCAAGGAACACCTAGCCCCCCTGACAGCACTGAAAAATCCTGGTGGATATAAAAAATAAAAATAGAAACACTGGGAGGCTAAGGGGGACAAAAATAAATAATGATGGTTAGAACACCCCCAGATGCAGACAGGTCTAACACGCGTCCCTTCCAGCTGAAAGTGGGGAGAGCTACCCAATCCCTTGGGAGTTCTCATCACTAAGGCGGAAATACCTGGATAGACCGTCTGCGTTGGCATGGTCCATTCCAGGCCGATGTTCCACCCGAAAGTCCATTCCCTGTAGGGAGATGGACCACCTTAACAACTTGGGATTCTCCCCCTTCATTTGCATCAGCCAACGAAGGGGCCGGTGGTCAGTCTGAACTAGGAAGTGCGAGCCAAACAAGTATGGCCGCAGCTTTTTCAGGGCCCAAACCATCGCGAAGGCTTCTCGCTCAATGGTACTCCACCTCCGTTCCCTGGGGAGTAGTCTCCTAGACAGGAAAACCACGTGTTGATCCAAGCCCTCATCATTTAGTTGCGATAACACTGCCCCAATGCCATGTTCTGACGCATCTGTTTGGACAATTAATTCTCTAGCAAAATCAGGGGCCTTAAGTATTGGAGCAGTACACAATGCTTGCTTCAAGGTTATGAAGGCTCGCTGGCAAGCCTCCGTCCAGACTACCCGTCGGGGTTGTTTCTTAGAGGTAAGTTCAGTGAGGGGTGCCACAATGGTGCCATACCCCTTCACGAAGCGACGGTAGTATCCAGTGAGGCCCAGGAAGGCCCGGACCTCAGTTTGAGTCTTGGGGGGCTCCCAGGCTATGATAGCCTCAATCTTTGCCTGGAGGGGCTGCACCGTCCCTCTGCCCACCAAGTGGCCTAGGTACACCACCGACCCCTGCCCGATCTGACACTTGCTGGCCTTGATTGTCAAGCCAGCCTGTTGCAGGGCATGAAGAACAGCTTGCAAATGTTGCAAATGGTCCTCCCAGCTGCTACTGAAGACGGCAATGTCATCCAGGTAAGCAGCAGAAAAAGCTTCCATACCAGAAATGACCTTGTTCACCAGCCGCTGAAAAGTGGCAGGGGCGTTCTTGAGCCCGAAGGGCATCACACAGAACTGGTAGTGTCCCTGAGGTGTAGAGAAGGCTGACCTTTCCTTTGCCCCCTCAGTAAGGGAAATCTGCCAGTACCCTGAAGTTAGGTCAAAGGTACTTAAGTATTGGGCAGCTCCCAGCCGGTCGATAAGTTCATCCGCCCTTGGGATGGGATGAGCATCTGTCTTGGTTACTGAATTTAGTCCTCGGTAGTCCACACAGAATCTCAATTCAGGTGTGGTGCCCGGCGGGGCAGCTTTAGGTACCAAAACCACCGGACTAGACCAAGGGCTACTAGAAGGTTCAATCACTCCTAGCTCCAGCATCTTAGCGACTTCACTTTTGATGCTGGCCTTCACCTTGTCCGACAGCCGGTAGATCTTAGACTTCACAAGTGGGCTGTCTCTTGTGTCCACGTCATGGGTACACAGGTGGGTCCTACCCGGGACAAGGGAGAACAGAGAAGAAAATTGCTCCAGGATCTGGCGGCAATCTCTCTGCTGTTCAGGAGTCAGGGATGGTGAGAGAATCACTCCCTCCACCGACCCATCCTTTTCTTGAGACGAGAGAAGATCAGGGAGAGGTTCGCTTTCCTCTTCCTCTGCTCCATCGGTCACCATCATTAAGACAACCTCGGGCCTCTCATGGTGTGGCTTGAGGCGATTGGCATGCAGCACCCTGTGGGGCTGTCTCTGGGTCTTAAGATCCACCAAGTAAGTGGCTTTACCCTTTTTCTCCAATACCTCAAAGGGGCCTGTCCAACGATCCTGGAGGGCATTTAGCTCTCCAGGTTCCATCACCCACACTTTTTGTCCAGGCTCCAGTTCCACTGGGTGAGCATTGTGGTCATACCACTCCTTCATAACTGCTTGGCTGGCTTCCAAGTTGTCAGAAGCTTGCTTCCACAACTTGGCCATTTGCCTCCGGAAGGCCAGCATGTAGCTCACCACGTCCTGGGGAAGTTTCCTGGGAGTCTTTTCCCATCCATCCTTCACCAGGCTGAGAGGACCCCGTACAGGGTGCCCGTACAAAAGTTCGAAGGGGCTGAAGCCCACTCCCTTCTGTGGCACTTCCCTGTAGGAAAACAAGAGACAGGGTAGGAGGACGTCCCATTTCCTCCGCAGGCTCTCAGGCAGACTTCTTATCATACCTTTCAAGGTTTTATTGAACCTTTCCACAAGACCATTGGTTTGTGGGTGGTAAGGGGTGGTAAACCGATAGGTAACACCGCACTCCTTCCACATAGCCTGCATGTATGCTGAAAGGAAGTTAGTCCCCCTGTCGGACACAACCTCCTTGGGGAAACCCACTCGGGTGAAGATACCCATCAGGGCCCTTGCCACTGCGGGTGCAGTGATGGTCCTCAGAGGTATTGCCTCTGGGTACCGTGTGGCATGATCCACTAAAACCAGGATGAACCGGTGACCAGCTGAAGTTGGTGGATCCAATGGCCCTACAATGTCGATGCCCACCCTTTCAAAGGGGGTGCTAACGACAGGTAGTGGTTCCAGGGGAGCTTTTAGCTTCACCCCTGTTTTCCCACTGGCTTGGCAAGACACACACGTCCGACAATATGTATCAGACGCCACTCTCATCCGAGGCCAGTAGAAGTGGGGGACAAGCCGGGCAAAGGTCTTGTCCTGTCCTAGGTGTTCTGCCAATGGTATCTCATGAGCCAGTTCCAAAAGAAAGGCTCTAAAGCATTGTGGGACCACCAAGGCCCTGGAGGAACCGTGTCCGGGTGCCTTGGGCTCACTGTAGAGGAGTCCATCCTCCCAGTAAATCTGGTAGCTCCCTACAATGTTCCCTGCTGCCTGGGCTTTGGCCTGTTGCCGCAGCCCCTCAAGAGTAGGACACTCCTTCTGAGCTTTGCAGAACTCTTCCCTGGAAGGACCTCCCTCCACATGCCATTCAGTAGGGATGGGTAGGTTCTCCAAGGAAGCAACATTCTCCCCTGTGGACTCCAGATCCACCTCTGCAGGTGGCCTGTCTGTCTCACGAGGTGGAGATGCCGAGGCAGGGTCCTCCGGCCTCCTGTCCTTCTCTTCTCTGGCAGCCGGCTGGGCCATTGTTCCAGGCTCCAGCGTAAGTGAACTCCCCCTCCGGGTAGTCGCGGACCTTGTGCTGACACAGGCCCAGTCAGGGGGTCCCAACATCTCAGAATGAGTCTGGTACTCCACCCCCCTCCAAGCATTGTGCTCCATATCATTTCCTAACAGGCAGTCAACAGGCACGGCAGGGCTTACGGCAACTCGAAGTGGGCCTGCAACCCCTCCCCATTCAAAGGGAACCTCGGCCACAGGATAGTGGCCCAATCTGCTGTCAGCCATCACGGCGGTATGGAGTACATCTGGGATGACTTGCTCTGGAGACACCAGTTGACTCCTTACCATAGTCATACTGGCTCCTGTGTCTCTCAGAGCCTCCCCTCTACGGCCGTTGATGGTGACCCACTGCTCATACTTGTTAGTATTAGAGGGCAGTTGGGTCTTTGGCACCATCTCCTTATCACCCAGGGACACTAAAGTGACACCCGCCCGCTCCCCTCCGTTACCCAAAGGCATCTCCTCCCCGAGCACTACACTAGTTATTCCCGGGGCTTTTCCTCCAGTGGGAGGGGGTGGTCTTTTTGGGCATCTCACGTCTCCTTTATAGTGTCCCACACCACCACACTCGAAACAATGAACAACCCTTGGCTGCTGGCTTTGGCCAGGATTAGGGTTGCGAGGGGGGTTACCCTTAGGGATGAATCCTCTGCCCCTTCCTTGTGAAGTATTTTGTGGACCTTTTGAGAACTCCCTCTTATTATCTCCGCCCTCTTTCTTCTGGGGGGCGCCCTGTCCAGACTTCTGGGAATCCCCTCCAGTCCCCTTTGATGACACCCGGGTACTAGCCCAGATGTCCGCCTCCTCAGCAAGCTTCCTGGGGCTGGTCAGCTTGCTGTCCACCAGATGCTGTCGCAGCTCGGGAAAACATTTCTCGAGTAGGTGTTCCTTGAGTATGAGGTCATATAAACCCTCATAGTCCCCTACCTCGCTGCCTTTCACCCAGCCCTCCAAGGCCTTCCTCGCGTAATCCAAAAAGTCCACCCAATTCTGCGTGCCTAGTTTGTGGCTACCCCGGAACTTCTGCCTATACTTCTCAGGGGTTAGCCCAAATTTCCTTATCAGCGCCACCTTCATAGCAGGGTAGTGGGTTTGCTCACGCTGCTCCAGGGCCAACAAGGTATCCCTGCCAGCAGGTGGCATGTATTTATACAACCCACCCCCCCAGTGGGCTTCCAAGATCCCATGGGCCCTCAATGAGACCTCATAGGCGGCTAGCCATTTTGCAATATCATCACTTGGTACGTAGCTAGCCATGACATCTTTGGGTAAATAGGGTCCGGGTTCTCTGGTGTTCACCTTGGTTTCGCTGCCACCATGATCGGAATTGGAAGACCTTAGGTTTAGAGCTTGTAGGTCCATTTCTTTAATGGTTCGCTCATGAGCTAACCTCTTGTCCTCTCTTTCCATATCCATCCTGGCTAGTTCTAACCTCATTCTTCTCTCCTCCCTCCTATCTTCTAGCTCAGCGTCGGTCAAACCCCTCTCTGAGACGCTGCTGCCCACCCTGGAAGGTGTCCTGGGACCTGTTAGAAGATTCCCCCTCCCGCTTGGTACAGCATTGCGGTCTCAAGGACAGAGTCCCTGTCACTCCCCTCTGGGTCTGGTTCCTCCCCGGAATGAGCCTCCACCCATGCCCGTATGCTTGTCAGCAGCTCGCCTTTCCTGGCACCTTTCTTAAAGAATACACCTTGCTGCTGACACCATTCCTTTAGTTGGGTCACGGTATAGTTTTCCAGCTCTTCCAAATTTACCTCCATTTTCACTAGAGAATAAACTTTTTACACAGGAGAAAACCAAAAAGTGACCTGTGGTCAACCTCCACCCACCACCAGAAATAAATTTTGAAAAAACAAAATTCAGATTAGGAGGGCCGCAGGGAGAAAACTCCAGGTGTAGGCCCGTGGTAAGCACTGCGTTACTACTAAGTGAGTGTAAGCACAAATCCGTAATCCCACCGCTGAAACACCAATTATGTTAGACCTAGGGTATCCTAGACTACATAGGGTAGCCTGGCACAGTAGGGGGAACAGCTAAACTCCAAGGCGTTGGTTAAGTGCTTACAGGACCCACTCACAGTAACCCAATGATTGACCACTAAAAATAAAAGACGCTACACCAGTTTAGAAAAATACCAGTACCTTTTATAAAAATTCTCTTTGTTCTTTTCTTAGGCAAAATCAGTTTACAATTAGTTCAGTATAAGTTCATATAAGTTTCACAGTCTTCAATACTTTTCTCATTTCAGCAAGGCTAAATCACAGGTACATTTCATTTGAGGTAAATTACTTTCAGTTTCACAGTATACTTCTTCAATTAGTTATCACAATAGGGAAAATTCACTCTACAGGTTCACTGTGCTACTTTACATAAACCTGGCATGTACATTACCCCTCTGCTCTCAGCTTCCAGTACAGCTCAACAGGTTTCTACCCCCAGAAGCGGTCCTCACAGATCATGCAACCAGCTAGATGGCTAAAAGAAGACAAGGTAAATTAATAAGGCTTCCCTTTGTCTATTCTATGGCTACACCTTTCTTGTAGAAGAACTGCCTCCGAGTGAATAACTGTCTGGAAGGGTTTTAGAGATGGACCCCGTCCGCTACTGGCTCCCTGAGGCCCAACTTACAATACTCCTATGCCAGGCACAAGAACCTAGCGCTTCGTTTCCCTTCTCACTCCTTCCCCCGTGATTAACTTGAAGATAGCGGTTACTCTAAGGCTGGGAGGGTTGTTAACCAAGTTCCTTGAGTTCTTATTCCTAGACGGGATGTCAGTAGTCAGCTACCCTCTCCGCCGGTAATTCAGGGATCATTGAATTCCAACTGTGCCGCCTCCCGCTTCCCCACAGCGCTTCCCCGCTTACTTTGTCTGAAGGGCAATCCGGATTGAGTTGCCCTTGCGCTCGGTTGTCTTTTCCCAGCGCCGATGACGAGGCCTCTATGGAAGTCGGCGTCGGGGTGGGGAAACGGAAAAGGATTACTCCAGTCCGGGACGCTCCTCCGGCGGGACCGTGGCGGCGCTTCTGCCTCCTTCCGCGTTTCCTCAGGCCGAAGCTCCGCCTTGGGTGCACCTCCTCTGACGCGCCGGGTCCTTCCTTCAGTCAGGCTCCGCCTCAGACGCACCTCCTCTGACGCGCCGGGTCCTTCCTTCAGTCAGGCTCCACCTCAGACGCACCTCCTCTGACGCCGCCGGGTCAGCTGGGCTCTCTCACTTCCCTACCGATCTCGCTTCAGAGATCAACTTGGCGTCTCCTGCAGGTAGGATCAACCGCTGATTCTGCCGCTTTATTCCTCAGCGTGTGTAGCGAACTCGTGCGCTGCAGTGGCGGCTAGTCTCATTCACCTGCCCTGCACATGGCCTACCAGGCGAGGCAGTCGGGTCACTCGAGAGCCTTAATTCATAAAGTCGCATAGATTGATGCTTTGCCACAGAGTCTCTGATCATTGTTAATGGATGACGTGACAGTGGGGTTTGGTCAGCCTGAAAGGGGGCACTTCCCAATAAAGCAACAGCCGGCCCCACAGGTCGATCGTGTCACTGCTGGTGCGCAATCCTCCTCCTCAAGTCGCCTCTCTCCTCACTGGTCACTCCTGAGACTGCACAAAATGGCTGCTGGTCACTGGCCTTTTATAGGGTGGCCTGAGACCTCTGGAAGCCACTAGATGTTTCTGGAACCTTCCTCATGTTAGCCTATGGGTCTGTCCTCCTGGGATGTCCGTTATGGCAGTTGGTGGACACCATTTTAGGTTCATGGGTGTCCCTAGATTTTCCAGGTGCCTTAACTAGGCCTCACAGAGTATGAGGGGAAAATGGCGTCATAGTCAAGGAACACCTAGCCCCCCTGACAGCACTGAAAAATCCTGGTGGATATAAAAAATAAAAATAGAAACACTGGGAGGCTAAGGGGGACAAAAATAAATAATGATGGTTAGAACACCCCCAGATGCAGACAGGTCTAACAAGAATCAATCACCCTTCGATGTCCTCATCTAAACAGTTAAACACAGAACACATTACTTTTTCAAACATATACTAACACATACTTACTCTCTTATACAATTACTGATACAAGTACACATTGTTCTGCACAGAGTCACACACCTCCCAGCCAGCCACACACACACTCAGTCTTCCATACAAATACTTGGGCAACCAATCAATAACCCATATAGCCACTCATATAGCTACTGATCAACACATGCAGCAGCTTGCACAACAACAGACATATTGATGCACACTTTCAGACAGTTTAGTCACTAACCCATGCATTCAGTAAGACACATTTATTCACTCACTCAGTCAGTCACGCACCTACTAAATCCTTCATCCAGACACTTATACATCCACTCATTCTTTAATATGTAAAACATATTTAAACTTTACAGAAACACACAGTCACTGGATGATGTCATCAGTGATGTCATCAGTGATGTCATTTGAGATGTCATCAGTGATGCAGGGCTCGACAAATCATATAAAATGCTCTAGACCTGCAGGTCTAGTAAACTACAAAATCTCCTCGACCTAACTTAAATGAACTTGACCTCAAACTCTGAAAACTGAGCAAATGTGACAAGTTAGCAAGATTTAAAAGCATTTTTATTGCTCATTTACTTCGTGAGCAATAAAGATGCCTTTAAATCTTGCTTTCTTGTCACATTTCCTCTGCTTTCAGAGGCAGAGGTCAAGTGTCAAGTTTGTATTCCTACTCAGAAAGGGAGAGTAGGACCTAAAAATAGCTCGTCCTTAATCAATCTCACTCGAGCGGTCGAGTGAATTTCTCGAGCCCTGTGATGTCATCAGTGATGTCACTGACCATGTCATGAATGATGTAATATGTGACATCATCAGCAGTGGATTGCGGGTGCGCGATATATAGTTAGTGCAACTAACTATATATGCGAATTTCAATGGTTTTGTGTGAGTAAAATAAGGTTTTGTAAATGCTAATTCCTAACTATATATGGTCTCAAACCTATGGTTTTTTCAGTGAATTTTCAAGGTTTTGTAAATGCTAATTCCTAACTATATATGGTCTATAACCTATGGTTTTTTCAGTGAATTTCAATGGTTTTTTAATAGCAAGTATCAAATGGTGTAAAATATTTTCTTCTTTTAAAGGAAAAATATATTTTATATGTATCTAATTTAATTTATTTCTGTCTTTAATTTTTTTAAAATTATTTTTGGTTGTTTCGCTAGCTGTCCGCGCACCGGATAGCTTCCTGTTAGCTCAATTTGGTGCAGCGACCCGATTCGCGCACCGGGAAACGTTCTGTTAGCGCAACTACCGCGATCGAACACAACATTGTGACGCGTCGCGTCGCGTTGCCGTGTAATGCGTCTTATGACGCACCGCGTTAGCGCACCGGGAAGTGCTTCGGTCCGCGTCCCGAGGTGCGAAACGCAACACCCCGGAAGCGAGCCGGGCTCGTGATGGGACGCATAACGTAAGCGTAACAGGTCATGTGACCTGAAAATAACACTTTTCATTGGTTCATTACATTTTTTTTTCACAAATGATGAAAGCCCCCACCTTTTTTCCTCACTCTGACTTTCATCTTTGTGAGAGGAAGACCTACTTTCCATATTTTCTAAAATGGCAAGTGTTGTAGCTGCAGCTGCTGGAGCCAATCCACCACCACAACCACCACCAAAAAAGGATGGACCACCTCCTCAGGTCCTCCTTAATCAAGAGGAGGAAGAAGAGGAAGAAGAGGAAGAGGAGCAAGAGAGGAGGAAGTTTTTGCCTGAAGAGCCAAGGAGGTCCCATGTGAAGAATAATTATATCTGGCAATTATTCACATTTCCCCGGGGCCAAAAAAAAGTAAATGCCCGTTACGTCACATGTCTCATCTGTGACAAAGATCTGTCCCGAGGGACAGAAAAAAAGTACAGCTTCGGGAATCACACCATGCATCGCCACATAGAGAGGTGGCACCCGGTTAATTATAGTGCTGCGCAGGTACGTGACCTGCAGGAAAACCCCCCTCCTGTGGCCAGTACATCAACCGAACAGGCAGTGACGGGACCAGAGGCGAGGGAGACGGTCCCAAACATCCAGATGAACTTCGGGGACCTGAAGCATATCTGCATTTTTTGCGGCAAATTAATTTGCTATGGGGAGAAAAGTATACGTCTAATCAACAGAGCTTATGAAAATCATAGATGTACAAAACGCCTCAGAAAGTAAATTATCTTTTTTTTGTTGCGCCTGTTGAGCCCTTTATAATGACTGATTTTCGTCCCCCCCCCCAAAAAATCAAAAAATATATAAAACCATTCTTAAAATACAAAAAAAGTAAAAAAATGTTCATTAAAATAATAAAAAAAATTTAAAACAACAAAAACAATAAAAAAAGTTCTTTTCAGAACTACCTCCCATTTATAAAAAATTGCTAGAATGTTTAGCACTCTGGCAACCTCTTTTTCTTTTGATTCGCTTCCCGGTTCGCGCGCCGGTACGTGAACCGGCGCGCGAACAAAAGAAAATTTAAATAAAAAGGAAGAGTGAGTATAAGGGAAGGAAACAGAGAGTAATGTTAAAAGAAAGACAGCTAGAGGGAGTAACACAGAGATACTGTTTAATAGATCTATTTTCCAAAGAAAAGATGTAAGAGGGAATAATTGAGAAAAACAAAATAGATAAGGAAGTGAAAGAAAAAAGGAGAGTAGAAGAATAATAAACAAGAGTTACTTGGAGAATGTGAGTGAATGTTCAAATTAAGAAGAAAAACAGTAAAGGATGTGGAATGAGAGGTAGGGATAGAACGGGACTAAAACAACAACCGTGAGGAAAGGTGTTAAGAAAACAGTGAGCGAAAGTAAATAGGAATAAAACAAGATGTGTGACAGTGAATAAGGTTAAAACATGTGGAATAACAGAGAGAAAAAACAGAAAGCAGAAAAGAAGAAGTGACAGAAAAGGAATAATTGAAGCAGCAAAGAAATGTAAATAACATAGTGTGCTTCAACTACAGGGAGAAAGCATAATGAACAAGTAGTGAAAGAGTGAAGAGACAGAGACAGTGAGAGTAATAGAGCCGGACTGAGTGAACAGGAGTGAGGAACTATGAGAACAGAGGGACTGAGAAAAGGAGTGGAAGGAGTAGAATAAGTAAGTAATAGAAAAGGAATGAGGGAAGTAGCAAAGGCAGGAAACTGAGGGTTAAAGAAATGAAGCAGTGGAACTAATAGAAGTTAAATGTGATAGAGATGTAACGGAAAGAGTACTAAACACTTACCTTATAATTGTCGTTAACTCAGTCACTTGTTATTTTTATACTTTCAATCTGTGAAAGAAAGAACAAAAATTTAAAAAATATTAAAACATGTATTTAAAAATTAGAAAAGACAAGGGAAAAGATAAAAAATCATCCAATTTTACAAAGAAATAAAGTTAGAGATAAACATGCAGAAAGAAAGAGAAAGAAACGGTGAGAGACAGACAGAGACAAAAAGGAAAAAAGTGTGAGGGAGAGAGGAGACAGAAGAAGTGAAGGAAAGACTGTCAGATACAGACTGAGTAAGGCAAGAAAGAAAAATAAGTAAGTGAGGGTGAGTTATACTAACTGATTGCACCAAAAAAGGAGACCCTAAAATTTTTTAATTTAGAAAACAAAGGGAGGAAAGATGGAAAAGACAAGAGAAACAGAGGGTCTAAAAGCTGGAAAATGGTGCAAGGGTGAAAAGTAAAAAGCAGAGTTAGAATAGGGAAACAATGTTTGAAAGATAAGTGCAGTTAGAGAACAAGGGTGAAAGAGAATAAAACAAAAGGCAATGTGAGTATCTAAAGAGGATTGATAGAAGGTAGTAAAAGATGAGTGAGCATGAAACAAGATGAGTACATATTAAAAATCACAATTCAAAGTACAGAATTAATTATACATATTAAATGGTTTATTTTTGCTGTTCTCAGAATATATCAAATTTCACTAAAAACAGTGAGTTGAAGGTATTCATCATATAACAGCGGGGGGAAAAAAACACAATCAAAATGATTGTGTTTAAAAAACTCATATAATATAACTAATCAGAAATCAGAACTCCTCAAAAGTAACTTACTTTCCATGACGTCAAAGGATGTCCTATGAACAGCTTATACTCTGTTGTGCTGTTATTATTTTCTTCCCGCCACTTTCTGAAAGAAAAGCTCCATCGTTTTGACAAAAATGTGACATACAATAAATGACTTCTGGCTCTCTACCGCACTTCTCCTCAAGGTCATTAGCTTATTAAAACAAACAATTTTCGCTCTGTACTACACTTATCCACAAGGCCATATAGTGTAGGAGCCATTAGAACCTCTTGAAATTCCTCAGAGCATATCCCGAGATTCCTTCCCTAAAATTTTGGTTGTAAGAACACCAGGTAAGAATTTTTAAGGTCAAAAGGCAATCTTTTTTTGAAAGTTAAAACAGAATCATTGCAGAATGACCAGCCATTTCCAGAATTCAAATAAGTTGTGTAATGTCCTGATGTTGTTGAAGGACCGTCATGATATATAATTGCTGCAGTTAGAAAAGTCCTTCCTGATATTGACAACTGCGAAGCCACAACATTTTTAATTAAAGTTGTCAATTTTGTTCCATCAGGCCTACATCGTTGGAACATTAAAATGACATACTGGCCATATCTTCGTATCAATAATGTGGACAGCATTGCAGACTTACATTGGCTACACTCCATGGGCCCGATTCACAGAATGAACTTAAGACATTTGGTATTCACAGAATGCACTTACTACTATCTGGTATTCACAGAATGCACTTACTCCTTTCGGGATTCACAGAATGAATTTACTACTTTCGGGATTCACAGAATGAACTTACTACTTTTCGGGATTCACAGAATGAACTTACTACTTTTCGGGATTCACAGAAGAGACTTACGACTACTAACTTTACGTCCGCCGCCGGGCCGTAATTTCCGCCACCGGGCCGGATATTACGGCACTTTGGCGCACTTTACCGCATATCCGCGCAAAATCCGATTACGGGCCGTAAATTACGATTACATGCCGTAAATTACGATTACGGGCCGTAAATTGCGATTGCGGCCCGTTTGTCATGTTAGCCAAGAGGAAACACCTGGCCAAGGTCCACCCATCCCCCAACAATGGATCAGCTGGCACACAGCAGCCAATCCCAGCCCAGCAGCAAGTATGAATGCTGAACATACACAAACAATCCCTTTTCAGGATGTCACTGAACGTGTTTGTAGCACTACCCCTTGCCATGCGGCAAAACTACTTGAGGAGGAGGAGGAGGAGAGCACAGAGGATCTACAGGCAGAGGATCAACCTATTTGGAATGTCCAGCCAGGTTGTAAGGGCCAGGTACCGTTTCCCACCTGAAGTAATCCTGGAAATGGTATGTGAGTGGGAGCAGGAACTTGACTCTGTGACCTGCTGCTCACATGCCATACCAGCATACCTCAAGATCCTTTCTGCCCTCCACTTCTTTGCTACTGGCTCCTTCCAAAGGGTCACCAGTGACCATGTGGGCATTTCCCAGGCGGGCCAGTCGCGGTGCCTGCATCAGGTACTGAGATGCATCACTGAGAGAGCCCCCAACCACATCAAAATGCCATATACACTGGACATGAGACAAAGGGCAGCAAGAGATGTGTGCTGGGTGCAATAGATTGCACCCATGTGGCCCTTCAGCCACCCCGCCACATTGCACACATCTTCTGCAACAGACACAGATGGTATTCCATCAATGTTCAAGCAGTCTGTGATGCCAGTGGAAGGTTCATCAATGTGCATGCAGCTTTCCCAGGCAGTACACACGACAGCTTCATGCGGCATGGAGGCGTGCACGGAGTGTGCGGTGGCAGACGATGTCGAAGGCGGCAGAGAGGTCTAGGAGGATGAGTGCTGCGGTCTCGCCGTTGTCCAGCAGGGTCCTGATGTCGACGGTGGCGGCGATGAGGGCAGTCTCGGTGCTGTGGTTGCTGCGGAACGCTGACTGGGAAGGGTCCAGGATTGTGTTTTCTTCGAGGTATCGGGTTAGCCGTCTGCGGATGGTATTCTCAATTACCTTGGCCAGGAAGGGGAGCAGAGAGATGGGCAGGTAGTTCTTGAGGTCTCTTGGGTCTGCCTTAGGTTTTTTGAGTATGGGGTTGATCTCGGCGTGTTTCCAGATCTCTGGGAAGGTCACGGTCTCGAGGGAGAGATTGATGATGTTGCGCAGGTGGGGTGCGATGGAGCTGCTTGCTCTGTTGAAGACGTGGTGTGGGAATGGGTCTGACGGAAAGCCGGAGTGGATTGTGCGCATGGTCTTGATGGTGTCATCGATGCTCACGCTGGCCCAGGCTAGCAGGGGGTCATGGTCGATGGTGCTTGGAGGGTGTGCTGTGTTGCTGTCTGTTGGGGCTGTCTGGGTGTTGAAGCTGTCGTGGATGTCTGCTATCTTGTGGTGGAAGAAGGTGGCTAGGGAGTCGCGCAGGGGTTGCGACGGCGGGATGTCGTTGGTGTTGGAGAGTTCCTTCATGATGTTGAAGAGCTCCTTGCTATTGTGTGCATTGTTGTTGAGGCGGTCTTTGAAGGAGGTCCTCTTGGCCACCCTGATGAGGTGGTGGTGGTTGCGGATGGCGTCCTTGTGTGCTGCGTGGCTGTCCGGAGTTTGTTCACTGTGCCATTTCTTCTCTAGTTTCTGCAGGTTTGCTTGGAGGCTAGGAGTTCTGGGGTGAACCAGCTGGCCCTCTTGCTGGTGTCTCTGTGGGGGGGTTCTTCAACGGGGCGAGGGTTTTGGTGCAGTCATCAGTCCAGCATCTGAGGCTGTGGGCAGAAGAGTTGGTGTTGGAGGGTTCGGTGGATGGGCTGAGAGCGAGGTTTGCGTGTAGTTGATCTTCGGTGATTTTGCTCCAGCAGCGGCGGGGGATCTGTTGGGTGCGGTAGTGTGTGGTGGGTTTCTGGAAGGCGTAGTGGATGCAGCGGTGGTCAGTCCAGAGGAGTTCGGTGGTGTGGCTGACGGAGGTGTACAGGCTTGAGGAGAAGACGGGGTTGAGTGTGTGGCCGGTGGAGTAGGTGGGCGTTGTGACGAGTTGCTTCAGTCCGAGGTTGGCGAGGTTTTTGATCAGGGTTGTGGAGTTGTTTTCATTGTTGTTCTCAAGGTGAAATTTCAGGACTCCGAGGAGGATGTAGTCGGCGGAGATCAGGGCGTGCGTGCTGATCAATTCGGCGATGGAGTTGCTGAACTGGGGGCGGGGTCCAGGGGGTCGGTAGACGAGGGTCTTACTTGTAATCCAGAAGGCATGCACATATGTAATGACAATTGACCACTCATGTGTCTCCTAACTCTAGGCCTCCTTGACTTAACACCACTCTCTGCCACATCTGAAATGCAGGGCTTCACCATATTTACAACAATATTATGCAGCCCTGCGTTCCACCCTGTGCTTGCGCAAATGTTAGCAGCCTAGTGCCCATGAAGGCACCCTAGCACCATAGTGCAAGGGTGCCTGCATTGAGTGGAAGATTGTCAATGTGCAGGAAGGTCTCCTTTCGTGCACATAAACAACCAATGGCCTTTTGCTGTACCTATGTGTGCTGCATGACACAGCACACATGGAAATTGCAAAAACAAGGAGAAATAAAGCATTTCTCAGTTGCCCTTGTAAACGTGAGGCTTTTCAAAAAATAATTTGTTTTGAGATGAAAAGCCCCCTACACAACCCATTGGCCTCACCTTACCCGCTACACACAGCGTGAAACAGTGCCTCATATACAAGGCAGTGTTAAGCTACGTTCAGTGGCTTACGCTGCATTGCTAATCAGGTGTAGCACATATTGCCACAGGAAAGTCACTCAAAGTGTCACTGAGCGTTTGGTCAGTCCACTTGTAGTAATAAGGGTTTCCAAGGCCTACATGCTCCGTAGATAACCCACTTACACTCAAGAACGATTGGCACGGAAACTGTAAAAGTCAAAGAACAAGTTTATTAAGACCCCATGGGGTGGTGGTACACTCATACAGCACCCTTCGGTAATGCAAGAGGTATCACACCGAACACCGGTGTGACCCCGTCTTATATACAGATTTAAGGTAATAAAAGATAGGCGGCACAAGTTACAACACATTTATGTACATATATGGTCATGTTTTGGAACACAGCCAGCTCATTGGAGAGGGCACAACTCCGCTGGTCAGTTTGGCGCACATTCCTGAGGGGTAACTGGTCAGTCGGGACTGCGCATGTGCAAGCTTGACCAGTACTAAAAATAGCCTGTTGCTGGGCAGACTGAAGTGGTCAGTGGTACGGACAACGGACTAAAGGGCACGCCAGCCACGAGGCCGCTTATGGTCTAAGATGGCCGCCGCAACATCCAAAATGGCGTTTTCGTATATAGCCAAGTTAAGGAGGAAAACGTGTAGTTTCAGCTAATCGCTAACGCGGCCATGCCAATTACGACAGACGACCCTTTTAGCGTTTAGCTGAATCTACCTCATAGTGAACATAATCAGGATGTTCGTCCTCGATGTCTATTAACATTATTTGTGTCACCTCTTTATGAAGCATCATTTTGTCATGGGCAAGAGCTCGTCTTGATGGTATACAAGCTGATAGGCACATAGAACATAAAGCTGGGCCACATTGGATACATAGACATACAAAAAACAGTGCCCCCACAATTATACATAGAATCGTTAACAGTTTCCAGCCCCAAGCAGTAAGCATTGACCAGAACCATCCTGAAAGTGTCCAAGTTCCATTGTCTGGGTGGATCTCAGCTGCGATTTTATGGAGCTTTGATATGGCATCATAAACAGATGGAGAATTGTCCGGTATGTACACACAGCAGCTACTTCCGATAATTCTGCATGCCCCCCCACGGTCAGCTAGAACTACATCCAACACCATCCTATTTTGGAGCATAACTATTCTACAAATCTGGAGTTCCTCAGTGATATTTCCTAGGGCAATGGCAGTGTCATTCGCTACAGCCTCGACAACACGTGTCAATCGTCTTATTTTCCGGCTGTTGAACGCGGCCCCCACAAAGGAAAACAGTCCCAAATTGAAGTCCACATACTGTTGTAAGGCTTTATCAGTATGGTCTATGTCATCCAGAACAACAGTCCGCTTGACTCTATTCAGGACAAAATCGTGATACAGGACGTAGTCATTGTGATACATTGGTGGGGCAATGAATACAGGAGGTAGAACAAACGATACATAACACGTGCCCAACCATCCCAATGGAAGCTGATGATAACCCTTCGTTCCACAAATGAAATACGTGTTTCGAGATGCTACAAACGAGATGCCATTCGGGCTATCAAAAGTAAGTGTAGTGTTGCATTCACTTTTCCCTACCGCAATCGAACCTTTATTTCTAATACACAAATCGGCTTTAGTAGCAATGACATTAATGACATGTGAGCTAGATACATTGATGTTTCGTTGATTGCTGTACACACGCGGGGCAGATACATTGTCGGCCTGTATTCTTCCCATTCAAATCGAGTACCCTCGGCCCGTGGAAACCCATCCTTGTCATGGGAACATATTTTGTTCAAACGAAAAAGCACCCCCCCTTTTGTTGGCCATCTCAAAGTAAAGAGGAGGGTGTACCAGGCATTGCAGGATCCATTATGCGAGAACGGGAGTGGAATGAGTGGGGTGCCCCCTCTCTTCTGGTGCCCCGGTAACATCCCACACACCCAGCAATTGGAAGTATTAGTCATATTATGCGTGTGATGAAGAATCTGAATAAAACTGTTATTCAGATAAGTTTGCCGATGTCGTTCTTCATGGTAGGGTAAGGTAAAGTGAAAATGTTCAGATGGAGCCGGGGTAGTTGGCAGCAAATGTTCACGTGCAGGCACCACAAGTTCAACTACCCAGGCTATTACAGCTATCACCACAATAGTCAAAACAAAGAGAATGGCACCCAATATTCGCTTATCTCGTGATGCTGATGATGCCATAGTTCAGAAAAGTTCTTGCAAAGTTTCAAATAGTTCAAATTGTTCACAAAGTCTCAAATACACATGCGTGTATACCTAAAAAAAGAAAAATACGGTGCTGAACTCCGAGGTAGCCGTTGTTTTCTTCTCCGGGCCAAGACGGGTGTCGCTACACTGGCAGAACTGATCCCCCCCCTTTGGAATTCCCGGTCTCCGTTTCACAAACCTGGAGCGGTAACCAACCAGTCATATACAAAAAACCAAAAAATCTTCTTATCGGGGACGCAGGTTGTAGTGCTCTCGTCCGGCAACAGCGTGGTCCGGGAAGGCTCCCTCAACTTCGGCCGACGTCACAGCTGGGCTCTTTTCTTTCTCCAGAATTTCTTTGTAGTCAGTCAGCACAGCAGGAGTCACCAGATCCGGAGAGACACGGCGGCAGTGTGTCGAGTGCACCCACCGCTTCCTGTTGGTCACTCGTACAGCGGTTCGGGTCGCAAGGAGGACCTGTTCAGGGCCCTTCCACCTTGGCTCCAAACTGCTCGCTCTCTCAAACGATCGGATCATCACATGGTCGCCGGGGCGAAGACCATGGCCCTCTCCAGTAGAGTTGTCAGGGAGCGCTTCTCGAACCGGTTGATGAATAGAAAGCAAATCATTTGTTAATCGTGCCAAATAGTCGTTCATCATAACACAAGGCACATCATGTATTAATCGCGGCTTGGGCACCCCCCAGATATTCATGGGGCGCCCAAACACCACCTCATATAGTGTAAGGCCAGTTCGTGAATGGGGTACTGATCTGAGAGAGAGCAGTGCTAGTGGCAAAGCATCTGGCCACTTCAACGACGTGGATGCCACAATTTTGGCCAGTTTAAGTTTCAACGTAGCATTGTACCGCTCAACCAGACCTGCCGACTGAGGGTGGAACACAGCGTGGAACTTCTGCTGAATCCCTAACCCCTTCAGTACATACTCCACAATCTTCCCAACAAAATGAGGCCCATTATCGCTCCACAAAAATTTGCAAACTCCAAAGCGAGGAAAGAATTCCTTAAGCAACACCTTAGCCGTTGTTAGGGCTGTGTTGTCTTTCGTGGGGAAGGCCTCAACCCATTTGCTAAAGGCGCATACCACCACCAGGACGTACTTCAGGTTGTTGCAGCGCTCGAGTTGGATGTAATCCATTTGGAGTACCTCAAATGGTGCAGAGGGTGGAACGAACCCTCCTTTCGGAGTATGGGTCCCCTTTCCAGGATTGTGTTGCAAACATACCAGGCAGGTCTGCACTACTCTCTTGGCTGTATTAGCAATCTCGGGATGTTCCCAGACTCGTGTTAGCAGTCGAGTGATTGCAAGAGCTCCGACATGCGCCAATCCATGTGTCATCTGGACCATCGCCTGCAAGTAAGCCGCAGGCAATTTCCATTTCTCCATGTCCTTGCTTCTCCAACAACCCTCATCATCTAGTACCCCATCAGCTGCCCATGCTGCAAGTTCTGATTCAGTAGCCGATTTTTGAATATCCAATATTTCTGCTCTAGCATCGCTCCATCGCTCAGCCTGTGATTGTGTCACATACATGGGGGAGCTAGTCCGAGACATAGCCGTTTGTCTCGCTATGCTGTCTGCAAAGGCATTTCCTTGGCCCACTTTATCCGTAATCTTTTTGTGGGCACTACATTTTACTATCGCTACTTTCTTTGGGCAAAGCAACGCGTTTAGGAGATCACGCACTAGTTCTCCGTGTATAATGTGTTCTCCATGAGACGTCAAAAACCCACGCTCTCTCCAGAGTAGCCCGAAGTCATGTGCTACTCCGAAGGCGTACCGGCTGTCTGTGTATATGTTCACACATAGGCCAGCACTCAATTCGCAGGCTCTTGTTAAGGCTATCAGCTCTGCTGCCTGAGCCGATTTCTGTGGTATCCTAGCTGTTTCTACCACTGTCTTAAGTGTCGTGATCGCATAGGCTGCGGAAGTCGTACCATCTGGCAGCCTTAAACACGATCCATCAACCCACAGTTCCCCATCCACATCTGGAAGTGGCACATCCTGTAAGTCGACACGACCCTTTGTCTGTTCCTCGGTCAGGAAAACACAATCGTGATGTTTTTCTTCCTGACCCTCCTCGACCGGATAGGGCAATAAAGTGGCAGGGTTCAGGGTAGCGCATCTTTTCAGTGTAATATGTGGCGCCAAAAGTGTCAGCTCATATCCTGTTAGCCGCGCACTCGTAAGGTATTGGGTCTTTGTTTGATTTAGCAGAGCATCTACTGCGTGAGGAACTAGCACCAGCAGTTTGTGTGATAACACTATTCCCTCACTCTGCCGTATGGCTACTGCTGTTGCTGCTACCGCTCGAAAACATCCAGGCAACCCTCGTGCTACAGGATCAAGAATGGCAGAGAAGTATGCACATGGTCTCTGCTTGTCCCCGTGTACCTGTACTAACACTGACAACGCGCACCCATCATTCTCGTGCACGTACAACGTGAAAAGTTTCGTGTAGTCTGGTGTGGCTAACACGGGTGCAGAACAAAGGGCCTGTCTCAACTGTTCAAAAGCCTTCTGACATTCATCTGTCCATTCAAGGGGCATTGGTGTAGCTTTGGACAGTAACGCTAGCAAAGGTTTTATGATGTGTGAAAAACCCATGATCCACTGTCTACAAAAGGACGTCAACCCTATGAAGCCACGTACATCTCTCTGCGTGCGGGGGACTGGTGTGTCTAAAATTGCTTGAATTCGATCAGATGTTAATGCACGCCCCTCCTTAGACAACAGATGACCGAGGTAGGTCACCTGAGGTCTACAGTATTGGAGCTTTTTCTTCGAAACCTTATGATTGTTCTGTGCCAAAAAGGAAAGCAACGCAATTGTACTTTCTTCACATTGAGCATAAGAGTCTGCAGCAAGCAGGAGGTCATCCACATACTGGATGAGAACAACGCCAGTCTGCAACTCAAAAGAATCTAGCTGCCTTTTCAAAGCCTGGCTGTAGATGCTCGGGCTCTCAGTGTAACCTTGGGGAACACGACAAAATCTATACGATTTATTATTTAACGTGAAGCCAAACAAATATCTGCTATCAGGATGGACAGGGATGGAAAAGAACACGTTTTTCAAATCAATAACACTAAAGGTTGTGGCCGTTGGTGGTACCAATGTAAGCAAGGTCGTAATGTCGGAAACCACCGGGTATTGGGGGATGACAATTTTGTTGATCTCTCTCAAGTCAATAATAAACCGATAGACTTTGTCGTCAGTATCTCTCTTAAGGATCGGAAGAATAGGGCTATTACAAACATTATAAGGAACCTCCTCCACTACTCCTGCAGAGATCAAATCCTGAACTATATGTGTCAATGCAATTTCACCTTCTCTTGAAATCTTATACTGTGGCACTCGTGGTAGAGGGGCCCCCTCCTTAACAGTAATGTGTATTGGTGGAATACGCATCTCTCCCACATCCGTATCTGAGGTCGCCCATATCGTGTGCGTTAGAGAGGCCAAAGCTGGAATGTCTAAGATAGTGTAAAACCTATCTGGGTCAGGATAATTGTCATTCAGGATAACCCGCACTCCCTCAGGAGCGCACCGTATCGTTGCTCGAAAATATTTAAGCAAATCAATACCCAGGATATTGTCTGGTGTATGGGGCGATAACAAAAATTGACCAAAACTGAAAAATCTATCAAGACATAGTGCAAGGGGTTTTTGACAATGGGCTACGGGAGGGTGTGCCATCGAACCCTACGCATGTAATCATTTCGCCAGACAGGGGAGCCCTCGGAACCAAGTTTTTCGACAAAGCGCTACGAGTAGCCCCTGTGTCGACTAGAAATTGATCAGTAGAACCCAAAATACCCGCTTTTACATATGGACCCTGCTGATCTACCGGCACTTCAATTGATTCCTTACCCCATCCTACGCAGTCCTATGCATGCACATAATCCTGGTGCTCCACATTCTCACCCTCCGATATCTGATATTGATTCCGTCTATCAAACGTGTTTCGTTCATCCTGGCCACGGCCCCTTTCCTCAACCCTTCCACGATCACTTCCGCCACCTCTTGCTCCCGTATAACCTCCTCTCGACCTACCACCTCCTCGACCACGCTGACTACGCTGCTCACGAAGTACCGGACAATCATCAGCCCAATGCCCAAACTCCTTACAGTAGGCACACTGATCCTCCGCTATATCCGTACGACCATACGACGTATTCCCTCCACCTCGTCTACCTCTATCATTCTCTCTGCCCTGTGTTCCCCGAACCTGCGCCAACATCACCTTCGTTTTCAATTCTTTCGCCTTTTTATCAACACTTTCTTTAGCCTCCAATTCCTGCCGCTCATAATACTGAGCCATAGTTAACAAAGACGCAGGGGTCGCCGTGGCTCAGGAACTCTCACTCGACTTCAATCGTTTTGCAATCTCCGGTAGGAGATTAGCCACATACTTATCGACGAACAAATGCCGACCCGTATCGTCTGTTAAAGATTGACCACTGTAATCATGAAATGCCTCCTCGAAGCGTGTAAAGAAATCTGAAACCGTTTCATCGGGCTTTTGTTTGCACGAAGCTAACATAGTCCAATCGATCTTTTTAGAAGGAACAAGCGTTTTTAATTTAATCAAGATAGCCGCCGGAAGGTCTAGAATCAACTGACAAGGCTTACATGCCGGTTCCCTATCTAAATCGGCAGCATTTATTTCTTTCCATGTCCCCCCAAGTATTGTTTCATCATTATTTTTACGAATTTGCCTCCACATATCAGGTGGAAGAATTAACCCAAAAAACAAATCTATGTCAACAAGAGTCATCACACAAGATGAAATAGCCCCTTCCACCCCTTCATAAAATGCTGCCGGATTTTTCCGAAGATCAGGTAAGGAATTTTTCAATGCCATAACATCTGCTCTATTCCAAGGCGTATACACCCAATTATATATAAAATATCCCTTTGCATCCTTGGACAGTTTATCATCATCTGTACCGTCCCCTTTAGGAGGGACATACAAACGTGCGGCTTCACGCATAGGCATAACATGCAATGCAGAACTCTTATCTGAACCCCGGAGAGAACACTCCTTAATCTGCTCGTTAGACCCCGGCTCAGACTCCTTTTGCTTCCTTTTCCGCTCCTCCCGCAATCTGGTTGTTTCATCCCGCAGCTGGATCAGTTGCTTGAAAAGGTCGTCAACATCTGCAAGATCAAATAAACCTTTATCCAAATTTTCACGATGTACTGACAAAGCTTTAGGTTCTAACGTATCTGAAAGTTGACGATACGCGGCAACAACTTCATCCGCCAAAGTAGACAGAAAATACAGTAATTCATGATCCGTCCACCCACTCCTCTCCGCAACCACCTCAGCCTGAGAAACACAATTCTTATTCACTTTACGAGCCCAACTACGTAAATGTGCGGACCTCTCCGTAGTAAACCTGAGAGCGGATATACCCTTCTTTTCCACCTTATCCTGCCCATCATCTCCCGAATCTTCAGCTGGAGCCGTTGGCGCAACATACGGAGGCGGTGACCGATCTAGCAATGAAAAATCATCAATTTCATTATTAAGGACAGGATAAAGCGGTCGGCGAATAGGAAATTGACCAGTCGTTTGCAATTTACGTTCCCGTTCCTCCCTCTCTCTTTTCTCCTGAGCCTCTTTTTCCTCAAGCTGTAAAGCCTTATCCCGAGCAGCCTTGCGCTGCTCCTTGTCCGCCAAGGCAACTTCACGCTTCATTCGCTCACGCACCGCTTTCTCCCACATTCGCACACAATCAAACATGTTTTGTCTAGACCTGCGTTGAAACAAACATTGTTCCACAAACTGTACTTTACGTAAATCGAACGACCCATGTAGAGGCCATTGCAATTCAGGATCGATTTTCGTGTACTTATGCCATAATTTACTGTACATAATAGGGGGAAGGCCAAATTTAATATACATCTCCCTGTTCGGTGTTCCTTCTGGGGGAGCCGGCTGCGCTTCTGCTAACCTAATTGTGGTACCATCTCCAAGACAGCACATCCCTCGGAGTGTGATGAAAACAGGCATGTTCAAAAAGTATCACGAAAGCGTGACACCGTATAAAATGGCACTTACAGTACTTCACACAAATGTGCCGCTCAGAGGAAAAAAACAAAGTTAGAGAAACATCTCTACATGCCTGCCTATGTGAAGTGCACTACACATATAGATTCAAAGATCACAAATTCACAAACGTTAGCTAACTCAAATCAAATCATAGATCATAGGACTTCGGCAAGCGTCCGAAGACTACCTTACCGATCACAAATCATAGAACTTCAGTAAGCGTCCGAAGACTACCTTACCGAACACAAATCTTACCCAAATTCTCAAAGGACCAGATTCCAACTGCCAAGGTCTTGTAATCAAATCAGCCAAACGGCACTTTCCCAGCAACGCAGACACTCGAAAACTCAGTCGGAGACCGGCGCCACCTGGAAGGTCAGATCGGAAGGAAAGGAAAAAACACCGTGGGAGCCAAGACTCGGGTCACTCAGTGGCAGCGCGCATCCATGGCGAGTTTCCAAGCCTTCGTCACGACCTCTCCTTCGGGCATCCGAGTCGCCGATGAGTCCCTGGTCGTGGTCGCCAATTTGTAGTAATAAGGGTTCCCAAGGCCTACATGCTCCGTAGATAACCCACTTACACTCAAGAACGATTGGCACGGAAACTGTAAAAGTCAAAGAACAAGTTTATTAAGACCCCATGGGGTGGTGGTACACTCATACAGCACCCTTCGGTAATGCAAGAGGTATCACACCGAACACCGGTGTGACCCCGTCTTATATACAGATTTAAGGTAATAAAAGATAGGCGGCACAAGTTACAACACATTTATGTACATATATGGTCATGTTTTGGAACACAGCCAGCTCATTGGAGGGGGCACAACTCCGCTGGTCAGTTTGGCGCACATTCCTGAGGGGTAACTGTGTCAGACTCCACGCTGCCGACTCCGTTTGATGCACATAGGACTCCACCTCCCGATCTCACCAACACGCTAGTAATAGTAACACAGCGTGTTCGAGCGATAGGGCGAGGGAAAAACAGGAAACAGAACAAGGAAGGGACGGAAGGGGACTGCAGGGAAGGGACAGCTGGAAGACAAGAAAACAGTCACACAGGTTATTCAGATTCACCTTGAAACCCTATACTCAGTATAGTCTTACTAAATACGAGTGAAGTTCACCTTTATGTAAAGAAGACTGCTCCTCCTCCTCCCTGTGTAGTTTTTCTATTCTGAATGTAGATGCACTTCTCCCTAGTCCCTGGGGAACACAAACACAGTTAATGACAAGCTCTATTTCTAGAACTATTCTATATGATACTGTAATCCTAGTAGACCTACCCTGCCTTGTAGTGAAAAGAATTCAAATCATAATCCAATACGTGACCCCACAACACCTCAGTGAATTCCGCACAATACTCTTCTCAGAAAGGTCTATTCACAACTATATACAGTTCCAACAAAGATCCAGGAAGGACACGGCGAGACGTAGCCTCCAACTACTGTCTCCCGCTCTCTAGTCACACTCAGTGTACTTTACTTGTCCCACTCCAAACACGGTACGGTGTAGGATCTCCCCCCACTACCTTCCGCTTTGGCACTTGCAGCGGTAACCACTAGTGATTATTTTCGTAACGGCAGTACGCTGATTTGAATAATCCGCTGTACTCCGTTCTCACCAAACAGAATTTCAATGTCCTTCCCTCTCCACAAATAACAAACCAGGCTTCTTGATTCTTTGAGCCTGTATCCAGACAGCTTGAGCGCAATTAATCCTCAGCACACGCGTTAAACCTCACGCGTCATTCGGGGAGAATTACTCACGACTCTGGAGCTGCTTCACTCTTCAGCGCTTCCTCGTTGTCCCGGCTTCTCGCTCTCCCGCCTGGGAATACTAGCAACCTCGGCACTCCGGCGAGGGATATGATAGTTCATGCGGCGCTGACCTCGCGCTGCCGTGGGGAAAATTATCATGAAGCGCCGTCCTCGCGCTACAAGGATGTTTAGAGACGACAGTTCACCAGCGCTTAGCTAATCCTAGCTAACGCGCACAAAACGAATCCAGAACCAGAATCTTCCTTTCAAGGAAACCAAGCTCGCGCTCCTCACAGTCTCTCCCAACACTGTTGAAAGACAAAATCACGAACACCTTGCAGAGGGGCCGCCCTGCTTATATAAGGCCCCGCCTCCACACTAGAATTCTGGGAGATGTAGTTCCCAATTTGGGTGGCGCAGCTTGACTATCCTGACAAACTGGTCAGTCGGGACTGCGCATGTGCAAGCTTGACCAGTACTAAAAATAGCCTGTTGCTGGGCAGACTGAAGTGGTCAGTGGTACGGTCAACGGACTAAAGGGCACGCCAGCCACGAGGCCGCTTATGGTCTAAGATGGCCGCCGCAACATCCAAAATGGCGTTTTCGTATATAGCCAAGTTAAGGAGGAAAACGTATAGTTTCAGCTAATCGCTAACGCGGCCATGCCAATTACGACACACTAGGCTCAGTCCACAAGGCTTTTGAAACACAACACTGTACTGTCTGTATAACAATATGGCTCTGTCCTGTGTCACATCATGCACTAGTGATCAATGTAGTTACCTAGCCCAAAAGCAGGTGCTCATGCACAATGGTGCAAGAGTGTCTGCGTAGGGGCTAGCCAGCTAACTTTTTTGCATGTGCATGTCGAAATTTCATGCCTCAAAATAATTTTGTGAATAAGTCTGAGCACCGCTCCACAGAAGCGGCTGAGCGATGTGTCACGCCAAGAAGACTAACTCAGAACCACATTACAGGTTTGTACAAATGACCCCAGGTACCTAATGGACGTTTGCCACCCTTACAATGTCCTGCCAATCCACATCAAGTGGGCCAACACTGCCATGTAAATATTGTGAAGCATGCTTTCCCTCAGTAAATCAAAGGTTGATGATGTTCCT